>NC_054604.1:38333715-38364907 GCF_004785595.1 Juglans microcarpa x Juglans regia | reverse complement strand
AATAATGTGTACCAGCCAATTGAACATGATAAGAGTTAATTGAATGTATGAAATGTTTTATCTCTTTATGAGGGAATGTATAAGGTGTGGGAAATGTTTATGAGGAATGAAAAATTTTTAAAGAAACCCTCCCCCCCCCCTGCACCTTATAATGTTTTCAAAGGAAAATAAATGCTTCATATAAAGTATGTAGATGAATGATAAATGCATGAATGAAAATCTATGTTAGTATATTTTTACAGTATGAAGTACTACTTACTGAGTATTTGACTCATTTTATTTTTATGTATGTCCCTCCCCTCCCAGGAATAAAACGAGAACGAAGCATCAGGATAGACATGGTCTAAGGAAAAGGTGATAACAGCCTAAGTGCTTTTTATGTGATGTATGAAAACATATTTTGTAAAGGACTCGTTTTAAATAATATATGAGCTCATATTTTGTAAAATGGACTTTGTATTTTAATTCAATGAATTTCACTGTAAAATCTCTTTTAATTTGCAAAGCACATTTTAAATTTAGATATAGAATCTTTTATATCCTGGGAAGAAAGGGAAAAGGTCTTAAAAAGTTTAGTATTTCCGATCTCATTTTTTAAAATTATTTATTAAAGTCTCACCATAAGGACGGGCATTACAGTGTGTGCTAGAGGTCAGCTGAGGGAGGAGAGAAGAGAGAAAGGGAAACAGATAGGGAGACATAAGCATTGGGGCTGAGTGTTTGGTTGCTCGTGGTGTAGCCATGGTTGAGAGAAATCAGGAGAGAGAAAAGGAGAAATTGAGAGGGCGAAGGTGAGAGAGCTATCGAACGGCGAATAGGACACCAATGGCTAGGGGTTGCGGTAGCGCACGACTTCGCTAGTGGCTACCGAGAGATGGAAAGAGAGAAATCGAGGGAGCGAGAGGAGGAGAGAGGGATCTGGTAGGAGAGAGGAGAGGTTTGTCTGCCGGATCGACGTGCTCGTGGTGGCCTAGGTGGCTACTCACAATGGTTCCAAGAGGGTTGGCATAGGGGAGGGTAAGAGAGATAGATATCGGGAGAGGGAGTGGGAGAGGGAGAGAGACAATGCAAGTCGAGGGAAGGAAAAAGAGAGGGGAGTTAGGGTTTTTTTTTTTTTTTTGGAGAAAACTGATCCTAGCCCTACATTTTTGCATAACTTTAATCCAAAGGTGGAGATTAAACATGGAGAAATAAAATAGAAAGAAATAGAGAAAATAGAAAGGGAAGGGAAATACAATAAATAGGAAACTCAACTTTGTTTTCTTGATCCAAAATAATATTTTTCATCATCAATTAAAATGATAAGTTTTAATAAATATTTCTAAGGAGAAATAAAATATCTAAATAAGTAGAGTTTTTAACATAAAATAAAATGATGAGTATTAAATAATATTTCTAAAGAAATAAAATCATTTAAATAAAATAATTTTCTAAAACTATATTATTTTTTGGGGACCAAAAATTAAAAGTCTTACTTAAAATTAGATTTGGTCTAATAACACTAAAAATACCTCGTTTAAATACTTTTTTGGACTTTTAAAAATATTTAGAAGATTTTAAAACACTTGGCTTGATTTAAAAATCATCTGCTAAATTTAAAAACAAATATTCAAGATTTAAAACGTCTATACAAGACTCGTGACCAATCCGAGAAAAAAATGAACAGTTGGTCACAAGCTTGGTTGTTCCCTCGGCCTTGCAGCCAGCTATGGTCTCTAGCACGGGCATTCCTTCGACCTCATGAAGCACCCCCTCAGAATCACGGCTAGTCATGGTCTCCAACACAGGCATTCCCTCAGCCTCATGGACGACCACACTCTCCTACTTAGGAGTCCCCTCCACTTCATGCCCAGCAGTTTTCTCTAACTGGGGCATCACCTCAACTTCGCGTTCAACAATGGTAACCTGCTCGAACGCCCTCGTGGCCTTGTGGCCACCCACGGTATCCTCCGGGGCGTCTACCTTGGTCATTGGCCCTAGCTCCTATGTCACCTCACCAACTCCTTGGTCGGATTGGGTGGCTGAGACAACACCAACAACCTAATGCTCTCCCGACACCCCCTTATCGGCCAAGGGGGCAGCCACCTCAATGAATACTTCTAAGGCCGTTGAAGAAGCAATTTCAGGCTCAAGGGACACATAGAATAGAGAATCAGGGATGGAGACCCCATCCTCGTTAGGATCAATAGAAGGAATATCCTTGATATCGGCTGAGCACATTGTTGCCTCATCATCAACTGCCACCTCGAAGTCATTGACGCTGGGGGAGGGAACCATCTTGAGGGGGACCTCAGGTAGATGTTGTGACATTTTAATTGTACTCGCAAGTGCACGAACTGTACCAAAGTATAGTTTTAGCAAGAATGAAGTCAAACCCACAAAGACTTGTAAAAACGTAGGAAACAAATCAAATATAAACTATACTTTGGTACTTTGGTACAAAAGATACAAGATTTTATTTTAAACAAAATTATAAATTAGGCTCTCAATTGATTAAGATTATTTTAGATCATGAGAAAAATATGATTGAACTCATATCAATAATTCAGTCTCTCTCAATTGATATGAAGCAAGAACAATAGATCATTGTACGTACAAATAATTGGAAAAAAATCAAATCTCATAAATAATATTACTAATCTTTAATGAGTTTTCATCCTCAACCCTAGTAGAAAACTTAGCTAGGCATGTTCATAAAAATAAGCTCCAAAAATTGAACGTAAATAAATATCAAAACAATATTTAAAAGAAACTAGAGAAAATTGCTCAAAACGTAAACATAGCTGCAAGACTGGAGGTCAATTTTTTTTCTACTCTCATCCGCCCCTTTCTCTATGCAACGCTGGTTTCATTCTCTTTTTATTCTTTGATTTTGCCCAAAATGAGAGGGCTCGGCACAAGACCATATTCTTCTATTTGGAGGTAGAGGTGTGCATCCGGACCGGAAAAAATTCTGGTCCGGTCCGGAACCTGAAAATCCAAGTGAATCCAAGCAGTTTCCACCTAGATTGGACCCAAGTGGGTAAGAAGGATTCGAATCCAATTACAGATACTAGTTATGTGACCCGTTTATCCATAACTAGGTTTATTTTTTAGGAGAAGACGTACGAAAAGGCAGGAAAATAAATATAAAAAATTAGTGACCCTTTTTTGTGACCCTTTATATAAATGAAGCCATCAAAATAATCTCCGGTGTTAGGTTTTGTTTTTCTTTTAATTAAAAAGGTTGTAATCTTGCTTTGGTGTGCTATCATAACAATCAGGCCATAATATAAGTACCTCTTCCACCCAATCTCATATTAGTGGAAGCACCATTGTGCATCAAAAAATAGAAAAAAAAATAATAAATAAATAAAATAAAAAGGTTTAGTTTGCTTTTAAAAAATTACTAAGAAATTGATGTGATTTGTTTAATTATTTCAGTTTGTAATTGTAATTTCTTTTTGCTTTTTTTTTTCAAAATTATTATTTTGTGTCGTTTCTTGTAAGTTAAACATAGGACTATTCCGTAAACTCCTAGCTCACACGATGTGAAGCACCCCGATCAAGTTGATCCATGCGTAGCCTAAATAATTGTTCTACCAAATGAAGTAAAAATTAACAGGTAATTGCAATTAAATGTATTGTGCATGTGTTGATATATTATTATTTATTTTGTATAAAAAAAATAATAAACATAAAGGCCTAAAAATTAAAAAAATTTAAAAAAAAAAAAAAAAAAAAAAAAAAACCTTTTGAAATCTTAAAAGGATTTTTTTAAAAAAATAAAAAAAAAAGACCTTTTAAACAGTGTTAAAAATATTTGTTTAAAAATATTAAACATAACATTTTAAAAGTTTTAGAAAGTATTTTTTTTTAAATAAAAAACAAAAAAAAATTAATAAATTTGGATATCCAGTTACAACACGGATATCTGGGTTTATATTCGATTATCGCCTAGATTTTTTTCGAGCTTATCCGGGCAAACAACGACCCGGTTTTTAGAATGCGGATCCGAATCCAATTATGGCTAGATATCCGGATCCAATTCTACAACCCTAATTAGAGATGTTCATTCGGGTTCCAACTCAGGAACCAGGGTATACTCGAACCGGAACCTGGGTTCCGGGTTACACCTTTTTTTAAAAAAAATCAAAGCCTACATGTTATGAATATTTTTTTCATGAAAAAATGTTGATGCATCATTCAAATTCTATTTATTTAATTTTTTAAATCAAAACCTATATGTTCCTTGACCACCAATAAAAAGCCACGTTGAGAAAAGAGTAAAAATAATAATAATAAAATGGATGGTTAATATTAGGGGTGAAAAACTTACCTCTCGGTTCGGTTTTGTCCAAAAACCGAAACCGACCGAAAATTGCTATTTTGGCAAGAAAACAGGCCGAAAACCGGCCGTGTAAGGGATAAAACCAGCCTTCTCGGTTGCCGACCGGTTCATGATCGGTTTGTTGGTTTGTTGGAAATCAGATCTTGATGGCTTGTCTTGCAGTTCAATAATTCAATTAGCCATTCAATCCCACCACCAAATTCAAAATATACAGCAATTCTGAAATTAGAAAAGCATAATCATCTAAGAATCCAGCAACATCCAAGGAGCTAGATTACTAGAATTACAAAACTAGATCAGCATAGACAAAAAAAAAAAAAAAAAAGAATCAAGAAACTAGACAAAAAAAATTTCGGATTGAAAATAGACAAAAAAAAAAATCGGATTACAGACCTCCGTGGGCATGGGATGTGTCGTCTGCCGGAGGAACGTGGAGGCTGGACTGCTACCGCTGCGATGCCGATGTCGTTGCCTCTGCCTCTGGAGAGTGGAGACTGGAGGAGGGTTGTGGACACTAGAGAGTGGAGACTGGAGGAGGGTTGCGGACATTGGAGAGTGGAGACTGGAGTGGAGCTGGGCCGCTGTCGCTGATGCCACTACCTCTGGAGAATGGAGACTGAGAGGAGGGTTGCGCCGCTACAAACGCTGGAAGGGATGGGAGGAGTGATGAGGGAGTGAGGGGCCGCTCAAAATGAGAAGATATTGAGAGGAAGGTTGTTTAAACCCTAGGCATAAACGGTGCCATTTGGCTTATGCCAAACAACGCCATTCTCTCTCTCTCTCTCTTCCTTTTTTTGTTTTAAATTGCATAAGAAAAATGACGCCGTTTCACCTATTTAAGTGAAACAGCATCGTTTTAGAATGGATTATATATATATATATAAAATAGGTTTAAGACGTTGGCCGGTTCAGCGATTTTCTTCTAGTTCGAACCAATACCGAACCGGCCGACGCCGGTTTTGATAAAATTCCACCGCCCGCTGACAGGTTCTTTGCCGATTTCGACCTATTCCGAGCTCGACAGGTAGGTCTGAGTCAGTCCCGAACGGTTCTTCGGTTACTTGTACAACCCTAGTTAATATGCATTTTCCAAATTAGCATTTTACTTGTTCCGTGTTCACACTAGTTTACTTCTCCTTTTTTCTTCTTTCTTTTTTTTTTTTTTTCTTTTCCATTTAGCTTTTTAGGAGTTTTTCTTTCTTCCGACAATCGCCACATGCTATTTTTAATTGAAATCTATCTTCGAGACACCTCAATGTTACATTAGTTTTACAATTCTTTCTCACTTAAATTCTTGATCAAGATAAAGTTCAAAATCATGTGAGAAAAATAATATATTTCAAAATTAATAAAAAATATATAATTATTAACACTACATAATTATGATAATGCCTTATTTAGAATAGTAAAATTATGCTCAATTTAGCTATTATCAGCAGCGGAACAAAAAGGTGGGAATCCCTTGGGGTGGGTTCAAGGGAAGCCAAGAGAAGGCCATCCTCTAGCTCTTCCTCCCCTCGGTTGAGGATTCCCCCTGGTTTCGTATTGCTCGGTGGGGTAGGAGATTGGAACACCGGAAATGATGGGAAGGGGTGTTGTCCGGCCCGAGAAGCACCAACACCACTTGAGGAACGCGATTGTTCCCAAACCTACTCTGCAGCCTTCAACACGCACAGAGCCCGGGAAGACTGGCCCACTAGAGGCTGCCTTTGTGGTTCGGAGCTGCTGCCGCTGCTACGCAACCCCGATAACTCCTAGACCTCTTCCACCTCGGTGTGAGGCTTCTTCCCTTTCCCTCCAGCAAAGGACTGGGAGGCCTCATCTGGGCCCGAGAAGCAGATTGACCTCTTGGGAGGCATCTCTCGATGAAGTGGGATCAATCTAGAGATACCAGGAACCAGTCTATGTTGGTCTTGGTCAGTAGAGCATCAGAATGGACCTCCTCTAGGTGTGCCTCCACCCAAGCATAAACTACCTCCACCTGAGCTTGCTCTTGCCCGGTCATGTCCAAGCTAACTTTCTTGTCGTTCGACAGGACTCCCTAAACAGCAAGAATGGGGAACTCTAGCGAGCATCCTCCCCAATGGGAAACTCTCACCCTTCCCCCGTCATAGAGAAAAATCGCCTAAACCAATCTTTTACACAGGAGAAGCGGGACTCCAGGCGAGCAACCTTGTATCTTGGACGCGGGCAGAAGCTGCACAGATTACCACCAAGACGTAGCACCTCATGCATGAGCAGGAACTCTCTAGCAGTCAGGTCCGAGTAACCTTCACCTGCGGGTCCCAAGACCATGCGCCAAACAACACAACAGTATAGCAAAATCCTCCACGCATTGGGGTGAAGTTGCGATAGAACTAGGAGAAGAAAGTCCAAAATTTCTCTGACCGAGCGGTAGAAAGGAAGTTGCAGTTCGTTGGTAAACATTGAATGGTACAATGCCAACTTTGTGGCAAAAGCCCTCCGATTCGACAGCACCTTGGCGATTCTTTGGAGACTCAAAGTTGGTGGAGTCAGGCACTCCAAAAGAATATCTGAAAGACCTCAAGTCTACGAAAGTGACCAAAAAGGTCCAATGATACCCCTAGAAGAACTGAGACTCATCACGAACCTCAAGAGGATCCATACCCTTAGGAACCCTAGAAGGCCCCTCCGAATGGTTTGAACAAGAACCCCGAGGAGTAAAACGTGAGGTGTTATTGGGGCCCATTGAATGAGGAATGAGAGGAAGAAGGAAAGGGTTTGAAGGCGAACTTAGAAGAACTGAAACCAGAGGAAACAAGCAAGGGTCACAATGGGAGCAAGAGAAATAATAAGAAAGCAAGAAAGCGAAAGCAACCCGCGGCTTAGGTTTAAATAGGCAACTGCAATGATCAGGCTGCCCAAACGAAAGGGTGACATGTGTCATTAGGAACAAAACGAAGGAGTGACAGGTCCCGCGATTTTCGATGCATGAGGGAGCATGGGATCAAGCAGCCCACATGTCAGATGTCATAAGCCGCCAGGCACAAAAAAAGGGGGAGAGAAAGTAAGAAAAGAAGACAAAAATTCCCACATATAGGAATTAGGGGTAGCTGGAAGGGATGTTTGCACCCCTATCGGGTTGGGCCTAACTGGGAGGGATATTTACATCCCTCCCAAGCCAAGCTAGCTTTATCTTGAAGGCCCAGTGTACAATAATACAATCGGCCCATTAATTGCGTAAGGGAGAAGAAGAACTAGGGCCTGAGCAGGAAACTGATTGACGTGAAAAGATAGGATGCCACTGACCATGATACTACCTTGCAAAAGCACGTCGTGACAGAGCCACGTCGCATTTAAGGACCAAATACAGGATATGGATAGAGATCATAAGAAAAACCTCCTATCATTGATAGAGAGCACAAAAGGTGGCCGCACCTACCCATCTACCACTAAAGCGTGGATTGGGAGGCCACACCGCATTAAAGACAACAACGTGGTATCCTGTACAGGATACCAGGTCCTCTAACATGGGATGTAGAGTTCCCTCTCGATAAGCTATATAAAAGCAGGATGCAAAGTTAGAAGAATAATGATAAGGTTACTACTCTACTACTACTTATCTACTACTCTTTTTATATTTAATTTTTTTTTAATTTTTTATTTTACTTAATGATTAAGGAAGTGATTATTAGTAAAGTTATATATTTTTTTAAGTTTTTCTTAGTGATTAAAGATGTTAAAAAAATATTTAAAAAAATTTTAAAATATACATAAATAGTAAATGGGTAATAATAGGATAATAAGGGTATCACTACCCAAGTGTCTCATCATCTCTATGTTGCAGGTAACGGATCCCAATCTCATGAAAACAAAGTGTATAGACTTATATGTCACCCGTGATAATTATATCATCGACATCTCCCGAGGATGTCTTAAAACCCATGACCTTATCCTCCTTTTCGTAAATTTCTAGAAAAATAAATTGACATTCTGTCGTGCACTAAGTTCAGGCATACTTTTTCGAATGACGTTAATTTAAAAGTCCAATTTGGCACGCATCCGGCTTACGTCGGAGAAGACCATCGGCGGACCCACATGTTGGAGACCCAGAGCTTTCAAAAATACCAAAGAAGTGTATTTAATGATCTCCATATGAGAAAAACTCTACAAAAATTAAAAAAAAAAATAAGAAAAACTCTAGATACAACCGACTTGGAGACCCGGTGCGAAACCGGCGCCCACGTGGCAAAATAAAAACGCGTCATTTTGCATAAAACTAAACAAAATGACCCTCCTTTCTCCCCCTCCCTCCCTCTCTTCCGCATACAGAATACCACTTTCCCTCTCTGGTTTCCTTCGATTTCTTTCCCCCCATTATCCATCCCCCCTTCCGCGTATAGAATCCCACTTTCCCCCCGACCCCTTCGATTCCTTCCCCCTTCCCTCAACCCAAAGCAGTCCATCTTCGTCTTCGATAAAGCCGCAGCGACACCCACGAACTCTTGGCATCTTCTTCTTCTCCCTTCGTCTTCGAGAAAGTCGCAGATCAACCCACGAACACATGGCACTTTCATTGCTCTGTCTCACGAAAACAGCCACAAACACGGCCGAACCCACAATGGGTCTCTTCTTGTCGTCGTATCCACGAAGCCACAGAGCCAAACCCACGAATCGACAAAGCCCTTTTTTTCTTCTATGAGCTAAGTTCTTTGAATATATTCTATATATTCCTTTTGCTATTTTTAGATCTTTTTCTCTTTTTATTGGTTGTGTTTTTCTGTTTCTGTTGTTCTGAAGATTTATTTTTGGTTGCTGATTTTCCTGTTCTTTAGATGTGTGTTTGGTTGCTGATTTTTGTGGGTCTTGGTTGTTGATTTCCGTAAATTTTGGTTGATGTTTTCGTGGATTTCGTGGGTTGGGTTGGGAACGACCAAAGCCTTGCTTATTTATGCTCAGGATATTTGTTGAGAGGCGTGCTTATACCACAGCTTTTAGGCTCTGTTTTATATATTTAAGAGTAGGAATGAGAAGTCTAATGGAGTTATCGGATGCCAATCTAGGAAAAAAGAACTGACATATTTGAATTTTTGTTTGGTAAATTGAGAGGAGCTAATTCTTCTGCAACTCTTTTAATGATCAATGGATTTTTTGCTTCATTCTGATTGTATATATAAGAGCTTGTAATTAGGATGACGTTGTTTCGTGCCTTTCTTATCTAGTTTTCTGTATGATGTATGTATATTTGAAAGCAAGTAGTAGAGTAATGGGTTTTATGTATCTAGTTTTCTGTATAATGTATGTATAATCTGGTTTTATTGAAGTAGTAAAGTAATGGGTTTTGCAACTGTATAGTGTTTTACAGAACTTTCAAAGCACTTTCGATGATGATCCTAAGTATTGTGAAGTCATTATAATTGCTATCAATAAACCCCACTAAAGCTTCTAAAAATGGTTATAGACTTTATTAAACTTTTATGTGTGTGCTTAAGTATTGTGAAGTCATTATAATTTATATCAATAAACCCCACTAAGGCTTCTAAAAATGGTTATGGACTTTATTGACGGAATGATTACTTCACCAAATGGACTTCATGCCTTTTAACTCAAAAACCAAAAAAGGTAGATTCTTCATTTGGTTCTATGCCTTTTCAACTCAAGAAATCAGATGACCAATCAAATCATATATGTTGCCATGTGCTAATCATAGATTTTTTAATTTTATTGTTGCCATCTTAGGCTAAGAACCTTGGTAATTGGAGTATGGAGCTGCTATAATCGTTCCAACTAACATTTGCTCACGGATAAGGATGGTATGGTTATTGTCTTGGTGTTAGAGCGCTTTAATTTTTCCATTGTTTTAATTCTCATAGAGTAAGAGATGTCACTTTCATTCTTTTAGGAGCAGTTTCCTTGCTACAATGATGTATATATTTTTTAATTCCAGGAATACACGTCTTCCAAAAACAACCTGCACAGGTCTTCCAACAACAATCCTTGGATACAACTTGGAAGAAATGGTTTTTCAAAGGAGAACTTAATAGGAGAAGTCGGATTCGGGCATGTGTATAAGGGTCAACATAAAGATAGACAACAAAATTCATTGCGGCAAAGGGAATATAAACTAAGAGAGCGAGAGAGAGAAATGCTTAGAAGGTTGAGCTCGAATAAAAGTTGCGAAGGGTTGAGAATAAAAGTGCATGAATATTATTGTATTTGTACTAGGTTGTATCAATTGTAATAGATTTTGCTTCGTTCGAATAAACTATAGGACACGTGTAAATAAGTGGATATTTTCTTTATTTTTCTTCTATGAATCAATTGTAAATGGTACTTCCCCTTGAATTGGGCAAAGCCCGATTAGGTACTTGACCAAACATCTTTTGTATAGGGGAGAGGTACCGTGAAAGCTATGACATTCTTGATCACTTTTGAGCTTATCTATAACATTCTTGATAACATTTTTTTCCCAATCTATTATACACAAGATGATAAGTGGAACAAAAACTACACCCTTTATATAGACTTTTCCCAATCTATTATACACACAGGATGAAAATTGAACACAAATATGCACAAGCTATATAGATTTTTTCCTAAACTCATGCATGCACAAAAACAAATTAGCTGAACTGACATTGAAACATGATTGATTTCATATACAAGTTTTGTATGGTAAATTTTACAAAATATACTCCCAATTCCTGATTTGGACACAAAACCTTGAATCACACATACACCTAGACATAATCCACAACACAGTATACACAACTGGACACAAACAACTACACAATCTACAATATTTATTTACACAAGCTACCAATATTTATGTCCACAAACAACTACATCCTCTGTCTTGACAAAGTCAGGGCAAACACAGTTGATGCAGAAACTTGGATTTTTTTTTGCCAGGATTCTTGTGTAGGCATTCATGGATGCTTTTGAGACTATATAAGTAGATAGAAAAGTTGGCCACCCTTTGGATATTTTGAATGCTCTGAACAGACAAGCAAAAAAGTTCTTTAAAAAATAAACTGATATAAGATAAAAACCATAATGTACAAAAGCCAAATAATCCAAAAGGCTAGTTACTTTTCAGCATTTTCCCACACTTAAAAAAAGAACTATATGAACAATTTGATGGAACCCGCACTTAAAACTGACGCTCAATCAAATCTGTAATCTGAAATTTGAGGCCATTTTGATTAAGATCTCATCACATTTCTTACAAAATGGTATTAACCTCTTTATCTAACATAAAGACAAATGTATTGTCCTACCAAAAGAATTCACTTACATACAGTCACAAGCATAGTATTTACGCCAGAAAAAATTATCTCAATTCTCACCTCATGGTAGTATGCATATCACATCCAAATCATAGTGCTTTTAAAGGAACAAGTTTTCTTGATAATTAAAGACATTTAACCCTGCAAAAAGTCCCAATTAAAACGACTATGTTAATAATTGAAAGACCAGAGAATAAAAAACAAACTCCATTACATAAATTTGAAAACTTGGAAATTACATGACCAGTCCTTGTAGTACTTTTAAAACCAATATCAACACAACTCAGTAGAGTTGGGCAGAACTCAAATATTAACAATTAGAACGGGGCCTCTTCATATCATCCAAGCTAGTATATGCCTATTTTGTTTTGGTTTGGAACAATTATAGACAATTTGTACCATAGCTATACTAATCGGTTTTGTTAGTGGCAGTACTATTAATTTAGTGATCGTTTCACAGGTTCAAAGTTCAGACTAACTTAGTGATATTTTCCAGTTTATAGCCATTTCTGGTAATAACTGAAATCATATCAAAGTAGCTGAAATGAGCCAAATACCCAAAAGGTAAGGAGAAGGGAGATGAAACCTAGAATCATCAATTCTGCAATAATTGCATCAGAAGTCAAATATGAATCCATAATATGTGGTTCCACACAAGCACCGCAAAACAGAAAACATGAGAAATAAAGGGAAAAAAATCGATTAAAGTTCATATGAGTTTCTTGGTTCCATGAGATCAAAGTAACAATGAATTACCCGCTTTAACCTTCTCCAGAGCTTCAAACATAGCGTTCTTCTGCCTTTCTGTAAACCACTGGATTGAAATTTTACAATATAAAATTAGTGTTAATTAAAAGAATGCCAAGTAGAACAACACGAAATTAAACAAACTATTCTTTTAGGTCATTAGGAAGCAGAGCAACTCAGCTTCAACTTCTTTGTGATATTTGATTGTTTTCTTAAACATCTTTTTATTCATGTGTTGTCAAAATTCACGAGTTTTTGTCTTCTACTTTTTCTTTGCTGAGAAAATGGAGTTTGCCTAGAAGCCAGCTAAATCAATAGATAGGAAACGATATACAGAGACGTAAGAAATTTGCTTCTACTCAAATTTCTGGATTTTGAGTTCCTTCATTACTTTGATTTCAGAAGCTTTTGGAAAAAAAGGAACAATTAATATGTAGCAGAGGGAAGTTGCTGACTGGAGATTTGAGGGTAGGTTGGTCGGTGGTATACATCTGACTGGGGTTTTCGGGTAGGCAGGGAATAGTTCCCGGACACGAATTCAGTGCTTGAATTTAAGAATTGGGAAAATTCCGATAAAAAGAAAGAAAATCATTCCGGCATTGGTATAACTTATAAGTTATTAGAGTTGACAGAAAAAACATAAACATAAATTTACAAATGTCTTTAGTTTGGAGCAAACAAGTTAAAGAATACGAGGAAACCCACAAAAGGAGTTAAATACAAGCCATAAAAGCTGATATTAAAACACTTACCGTTCCAAGTTTGTGAATGACCTTTTCCAAGGCATGGAAATGATGATGATGAAAGCAGAGACACCGGCAACAGCCCATGTGGGCGTCTGATCCAGCTCTCTAGTCTGCGAATCACTGCTCTCGGTTGCTGCCATAGCCGTTCCTCCTCTGAGCAGAAGCCATACACATAAGCACTGATGGCACCGAAAAAACATGGTCATTCTTCTTGCTTGAGCTTCAGACACAGAGAGAGGGGGGGTGTCAAGGTGACTAATAAACTAAAACAGGGATGTTTCGGGGTATCATTTTGAAGAAAGACGGTGCCTTTATTGGTTCATCGTCAGAGTCAAAAGCATAAAACAAGGTATGAAAGCGGAGCAACTAGTCATGGTTTCAAATGGAGGTGAAGTACTACTGTTGTCGCTGCCAATTGAAGATACGCGGAGATATTAAACACCAACTAGTCTATCATGGCGTTGGGTGGGATTAAGAGCGGGTTAAACCCAAAGGTCCACGCTTTTTGTTTGGCTAAGGAGGGAGGAGTATTGAAGACCGTCAGAAAGCCAAAGAAAACAAACACGGGCTTCAAATTCGGTCCTACTAAACGACGATGACGACAGATCTGGTTCTCCTACCCACAACGCGCGACGGCATTTTCTCTCTCAGATGCTTGTACTCCTTTCTTCATTTCTTATTTTTCGTCTGTTTTTTCTTTTATCAATAATATATCGGCTGACGTGCATAATACCGCATCAGTCCCAACGGCGAAGATGGATCCAATGCACGACGGCGACCTCTCTGGTTTCGCTCTTTAGTTTCCCTCTCTGGTTTCTTACAGCATCCAATCCAAAACAACTTTTTGGATTCGATTTCCCTTCAACGCACGACGGCACTGCAAGACGCATCCAACGCACGACGGGACCTCTTTCCGTTTCTCCCTCTCTGGTTTCAAACTAACAGCAGCTTTCATTTTTCATTGATCTCCCTCTCTTTATGCTTTTTGATTTTCCCTGCTTTCTTCCACTTTTTTATTTTTATTTTAATATTACACGATGACGTGGCAATCTGGTTCCGCAACGGGTGCTCTATCCGGTTGTATCTAGAAGTATTGAAAAAATAATCCACATTTAGTTCCACCGCCAGGACCACCAGAGTAAAAAATGAAATTCATCTCTTGGCAAGGTTTAAACAAATTCACTCATAAAAATTAAAGAATCAAGAGGTAAATGTATCACTAAATAAAATACCCATATATGTATATTATATAATAGAAAGGTACACATTTCTACGTTTCCCAAAGAAAACAGAAAACAGAAGTTTACATCTGAGGTCCAAGCGGCAGCCTGCTCATAATTTGTTGGTATACCGATGAACCATTGGACAGGTTCAGACCAGGTTCGGACATAGGCTCCACCTTCGGTTCTCCTTTTGGCAACATGAAACCGATTTCACTCGCCTGGCGTTGCTGTGCCAAGTACGGATGAACGGGCATAACAGGAACTTTGGCTTGGGCAGGACCCAGACCAGCCATTGCTAGATTGGAAAGGCCTGGTTGACTCATTCCAAAAGAGAAGCCATGAGAAGGCCCCAGCTGCTGCCTACCAGGAAGGCTGAATGAACCGAGTGAAGCAGGCCTTTCAAACCTAGCCATGCTAGTGTGCACTTGTGATGGCTCAGGCCTGTGAACATGATTTTGAATAGCAGCAGCAGAAGCTTGGGCAGGTACAGCGCTAGAGGAGCCAGAATTGACATGACTACTATTGCGAGCAGCAGGAACATCATGATTGTGCTTTCCCTCATATGTGGTGATCACTGACTTAAGATCATGCGATGCCCTCTCCACATGCTTCCTTACTGTGCAACCTGCACTGGTACACTTATAGTAACTCCTGCATAAACAAGTTCTCCCCCATTTCAATTTTGCGATAAGTGTAATTGAGAGGACAAAGGAGAAGAAAATGTTGTTCACAGTGATTATTGTAGAAACCTTGGATTTGGATTTCCTTTCACAACTTTCTGCCCATACTTGCGCCAACGGTACCCATCATCAAGGATATCTACCTCACTGGTAGTCTGGACCACAACTCTAGGTTCCCGGATGGCTCTAGTGGCTCCACTCATTTCTGTCGCATAGGCTTCAATTTTCCTGGAATATCACACAACATACACACTTTGTCAAGGTGATGTTGTATCTAAAACAAGATATTGTTCACAGAAGGACAGAGGTATGTAGGAACCTTCTCTTTGATTCAGATTCATCTCCTTCGCCATCATAACCTAATGATACACTGCCATGTGTCCCTTGGTCATCTTCATCTTCGTCATTGGAAAAAGTAGATGATGCATCCACCACATCACCTGTTTCAAAGTGAGCGCCATTCTGAGCATGCACAGAGATAGACTGGTTGCAGTACTCTGGGCCCACAGGTGCCGACGATGTCACCTCAAGGTTGTCATGCCTCCAATCAGAAGCCCCGGGAACAGTTCCCTTTTGTGAACTTGCCCAAACCAGATCACCATCAGCATTACTATTCTGTGGCCCAGCTTGTTCAGGGATCTCTAGTTGCATATCCATGAGTGGGTTAGTGGACCCAATTGTTGATCGCCGGTTTGGAGGAGGTTTAGGGTGCGTATGGGCCCCCTTATAGATGATTTCTGTTATGTGGCCCTCATGAGATCGTTCGACCTTCTTCTTCACCTGACAATTAGGATGCGTGCACTTGTAGTAACTTCGCGGATACTCACTTCCTTTGACTTGTTTTTGTCCATATTTTCTCCAGTTATATCCATCCTCTGATGGTGCACCACCACCACCACCTGCAGCCACAGAATCTCCACTGCCTCTTTGATCTCCTTCTTCATCCGGTTGCTCATCAAGTGGCGGAGAAAGTTCGGTTCTGCCACCAACAGCGTCAAAGGCTGTTTGATCTGCCACAATCACATTAGTCCCAATATCCCTTTCAGGAGATGATCGGGAGTTGTCTGCCTGAGAATAGAGGCTGCTTCTATTCTGTGTTTGATTGGTATGTTCTACACTTTGAAAAGAACTCTCTGACTGAACAGACACCTCAATACTTGGAAAGGATTGTTGAGGAAGAGTTTTTGAAGTCATCTGTACAACATAAGTATTACTAACTAGAAAGATGCAGATCAACTACCACCCACAACCCAAGCCATCATTAAATGCAGAGGACTTCAATAATAATATGAAAATAATAACCAACAGGATCACATGCATGAAGAGTGAGTTTGTATTTTAAATTGAAAAAAGTTTATTGTGAAAATGAAATTCAAATACATAAAATTCCTGGAGTATTATTACTTTGCTTGAAGCACCAAAAAAGAATGAGGATGCTGGTTCGGTAATGGGCTTGAAAGCAAACGATGAGGTATTAATATCTTCAAAAGTATTATCTTTACTTCTATCAGGGGCCTCTGAGATCAATGTCAAGCTCCTACTGTCACCATTTGGCACTAACGAGAATTTTCCAGTTGTTGGAGATGGCTGCACCTGCAGTGCGACAGGTTCAGAGACACAATTCAGTACGTGGTAAAAATAAGATTTAAAAAGAATGCTATTCAACTGCAATCTCAATCTGAAGGAAAACTCATTAAGAAAAGCAAAGACATTAAACATACATTCATAGCAAAAATTAAGTTAAATCTAATTGTCCTGTTTCAAAGAATAACAACTTGCCATATAAAACTGTTATAAACCAATTTCCTGATTATCAGAACCTCATTTTTTTTCAATTTTTTTCCCTTTCTGCTAGGAATATTAAGCCCTCAGAATAAATTATCATATAAATCCGGTTTCAACAAGTCAATTACAACAACAATCTTAATCTTAAGAATTAAGTCAATGTTGTTGCTTACATAGTAAGAAAAGAAAAGAAAAGCAAACAAAACAAATGCCTATCACAGCATAGCTGCATTTAAGTGTATTAATAAGCAATCTATTTCTAGCTCACAATTTGCAATATAGCAGTTACCTCTTCATATTTCCATATACCATTGGCAACCAACTAACTTTTTTTTTTTTTTTTTTTTTTTTGGTTAAGGCAACTAAACAGTTGTTTTGAAAAAAAACAAAGAACTTCCAAGATTTTGAAGCTCACCAGCGAATTGGAAAGGAAAACGGGAGAATCTAGCAGCGTAGTAGGACTAAGACCAGGAGGTATCGTCAAGTAAGGAGAGCGAATGTCAGGATTGGATGAGAGGTCAGCTGATCTAATGCATTGTGTATTCAACCTGGGAGCGTTAAATCCAGCTCTTGCTGCCATCCTTTCCATGAGGCCGGCACGTGAGCATGATGATTTATGTTCAGGAAATGAACCTAAATCAGTGAATTTCTCACTAGAAATACCGTCTTTTGTCCCATTGTTTTTAACGTTGGTGTTTGACTCTGAAGATCCCAGAAAGATCTCCTCAGTTCTGTTACTGCTGGGAGGTTCTGAGACTGATCTGGACCCAATATCGTCACCTAACAATGCAGATAAAAAGGTTCTTGGGCTTGGACTAGGAGGCACCCAATCTCCAATTATAACAACATTATCATCCATCCCAGCCATACTAACAAAAATTGAGGTCTGATATTGCACCAAAGATGAAATTCCTCAAAGGTCTGATATTGCACCAAAGATGAAATTCCTGAAAGGTTTAGGATTAATGCAAAACAATTTTAGCTGGATTGTTGTAAAATGACGTAGATTTGTAATATTCAGATTTTTTTACATTAAAAAAATAAGGCAAATGAAAAAAATGGGCTTTATTATAACAAGAAGGATGAACTCTGGTTTAATCATTATATGATATAAAAAACGACCACATTCCAGGAGGTTAAGTACCATTCGAAAAATAAACTAAAAAAAAAAAAAGAAATTTTATTTTCTTTCATAACCGAGTACTATTAGATGAACAATTCTGGATAAAGGCAAATTTTCCATCGCATAAAAAGTTCCATCTTTGTCGTCCACGGAAAAACGTTATATTATTCCATATTTGATTAATTAAAATCCAATGTGCCTCAAAGATCTAACGAGAAAGGTGCAAAATTTCAGGTCATTTGTATTGGTATTTTATAAAGAAGAAAACGGAAGTTTCTAAGGATAGGCAGCGAGAAACCTTAAACCACTGTCAGAAAATGAGATTAAAAAAATACTCCAAAACTTGACTTGGATAGGCACAAAAAGAAAATTAAAGAAAAAAAAATAAAGGAGCTCTGGGAGAGAGAACCAGGAACAAATGATAACCTGACTGCTGATTAGAGTCGGAGCTAAGATGATCGGTGGTTGTATGTTTGCCGAAGGAGACCCAGCAGCCGCAGCACCACCACTACATACTCGACAAGGCAACCTCCTTGACCTGACCAGACGACCAGACACCGACCCGAAACCCCCCCACCCCTCCCCTCTTCAATTATTTTTTTCCTCTTTCTGTGATTATCTCTTTCAATTCAAATGGGAGAAAACGTCTCCCACCTTCCTATCAATTTCCTCACTTTCTTTGTCCCTGTCCCTCTCTCTCCTTCTCTCTGATTTTAGCCCAAATTTGAAAATGATGATGTTTTCTAGAATAATTACAAGAAGATATAGTATTATATATGTATAATTATTATTCTATTAAAAGAAAGGGGAAAAAAACAAAAGAAGAGATGAAACGAGGGGAGGGCGATTGTGTAACATAACTGTTGTGGACAGAAAAATGGATGGAATCTTTCAAAGAACAAAAAGAGAGCGAGCGAGAGAAAAGAGAAAGGGGAAAAGAGAAAGAAGCTCTACACACATTTCTCCACCACCACCTCCGCTTCGCGATTCATATCCACCTCCGCCAATTACACCATCTTTCTTTGGACTGGGCTTCTTTTTGGGCCCATTTTCGCCAATTCTCTCTCACCGCATCGTCCTTTGCGGGTTACGTGGAAAGGATATCACGTTACCAAAGCCTGTGCCTCGATTGACCGTGATGCAGACGATAGCAGCCAAATGCTGAAGTGATTTTCTTTTTTTTTTTAAATGTATCTTGTGCTTTCTAATTTGGAATATATATACATATGTGAGTAACAAACGCTAGGCCTGGGGATGGTGTCTGTCAAAAACTATATGAGAGACCATAGCTGCCTAACACCTGTGGCTGTGCCCTTCAAATGTGAAGGATGTTATAACCAACCGCCTTCTTTTATGCAACTTTGGCGTACCATTTTTTTCGACACGCTCATGCTCCTATTCTTAATATCGTTCTTCACCCAATTTTGGCATCCACAAACCACAAACGTGATAAATTGACCAGAACTATTTGAAACCATGCGGTTTAGTTTACTTGTACACTATATTTAATTTTACGCAACAATAACCAGTTAAAGGCGACCAACGCCCTCATGGTAATTCAGCAATTTATGATAATGTTGGGTTGGGTTGGGTATTATAATTTCGGCACTTTGCGAGGACTTCATTTAGGAGCTAACCGTACACGATCGAGTAGGAAAATGAACGAAGCCAATGAATCACTGGAGCTTGAGGATTGTATTAAGGTGAGGACAGTTTTACATAGTGGATGATCGGAGCTCCCAAAGACGGAATCCCAAGTGCCACCCAAGTGCGAGTGCCACTTCCGAGGCAGAAGAGCAAAGTTATAAAATGAAGGTCTAACCTAAACTAAAATATTAAACTCAAAAAGGACAAATTTGAAATATTTCTTTGCTTTTATTTATTTTGGTAAAGTAAGCAGTTTCTCTGGGGTCGCGTTGGATTGTGGGATCATTTTTGTAAAGAGAATCCAATTCCCTTCTGATCCAACCACGCCACGTGGACCTTCTTTCCAACCTCTTCCTCTGTTCCCTTCTTTCTTTATTGGCTCTCATTGTGAGTTGTTCACATTTTTTTTTTCTTTTTCTGTCTATGAGCTGTCCACTTTCTAATAAAAAACAAAAGAAACAGTTCGTTATATAGTGCTTAATCCGCATATCTCATTTATTCAACCTAAATGACTCAAAGAGCAGTAGTGATCAACTCAACTTACCTAAATTTAAACCAAAATTTAGTTAGGTTGTACAAAAATTTATTATAATAAACTTAATAAATAAAGAGTAATTTTAATTCAAAATTTATTCACTAGCCAAATATGGCCAGCCCCTTAGACTGGCTAAATATTATTTTCACTATAAATAATTATCTTTCTGCTACTTATTGTTAGGGGTGGTAATATATAATACGATCCGTTAATCTAACAAGAACACGACACAATAATAGCAGGTTTAGGTTTAGTCTTAACTAATGCGGATCAAAATGGATTGACTCGTTAAGACATAATTGCTTAACGGATATCGTGTCTTAAAGGGTTGATAACGGATCAACATGTTATGACCCGTTACGATCCGTGATAACGGATCAACATGTTGAGATTTTAATTTTGATATTTTTATTGTTTAGATTTTAATTTTAGACTTGTAGTTAGTTTTATATTTTTTATAGATATTTTGATTTTAATATTTATATAAAATTATGCTAAATTTAATCAGGTCAAACGGGTTAATTTCGAGTATGTTCAACCCATATACATAAACGGGTCGGGTCGGGTCGGGTCGGGTTAACCTATTCCATAGTATTCACTAACGGGTCAAAATGGATTGTACCATGCCAACTCGTTATGTTAATGTGTCGTGTTAGGATTTGAGATTTTAACACAATAAGCTTAACAGATTGTCTTCGGGTTGATATATATAGTATAATATACATATCTTGACACGACATGAATACGACTTATTAAGACGATTTGACACTCTTACGTGTTGTTCCTCCCGTACAAAAATATTGCAAAAAATATATATTCATTGTGAATATATGATCATTGAAAAATATGATCATTGAAAAAATATATCAGTTGAAAGAATATGACCATTATAAAAAAAAATCGTTAGAAAATTATATCCGTTAGGAATAATATGAACGTTAGAAAGTTTATGTGTACTTTTTTAATAACAAATAAATATTCAAATTACAATTAAAATTAAAGTAAATGAAAATGTCAAAATTAATATTTTAATAAAATAGAGATAGATTTGAAGAGTCTGTTATTTAGTATTGTTGAAAAGTGACTAACTAAATTTATAAAAGTGAATTCTCTAGTCAAACTTGGTTGAGTCTACTACTAATGCTAAGGTTGTATTTAGTTATCGAAGCAAAATCAATTCATATTAATTCATTTCAAATCAATCATTAATGGACACACTACTTTTTCAACTTCTTATAAAAAAATTAAACTCATCTTAACTTACTTCAAATATTTCAACTTAAAAAATTAAATTCATCTCAATCTAAAAAAATTAAATTCATCTCAATGAGACTCACAAAATATTACTATTTATAACTCAATTTATTTCAATATCCAAACGTAACCTAAGAATCTAAATATAAAACAATTTAAAATATCATGTTAATAAATATTTACTAAATCAAAATTTTAAAAGTTTATAATATTTCATTTTTTTTTTCAGTAATTTTGAGATGTTGCCTCTTAATAAATAAACTCATTGAACTTCGTATTAATATCATTATTCTTTAAACAAGCTCGTTATCTGCCCGCCACTTGGTGATCAAGATTAGGCTGACGTTCGTAGAGAGCCACCTAGTGACCTAAAGGACTTGCCGACAGCAGCCACCACCCCTTGGACAGTTTGATTCGGCTTGAGTTGCTACCATAGATGACCCTTCTGCTTTTTGTTTTTTTGTTTGTAAATAATTTTATTTCATTTTAAAGAATTTAGAGTTATTTGATAGAATCTATTACTTACTAACTAATTTACTAATTTATTTTTATTTTAAAGTTTTTAAACTCTTTTTACACATGCCATGCACGTTGGCATGTCTAACGATTTAGCCATGGTTTAGATACTTAGAACCTGTTAGGAGTTGTGATTAGTCCTAAAAAGTGTTTAAATAATCTTAAAAGCTCTTTAATAGAAGAGCTCAAATAAGATAAAATTATGTTTGATGATTTTCCTCAAACGTGCTTTTTTAAATAATACAGAACGTAATTCGAATTTTAAAAAAATATCAATGAACAAAAATATCCATACAATTTTAAGATAATTATAGCTTTCAAATTTTCAAGGATAAAATCATAATCTTTAAAAATTCAAATAATCGTCATTTTTATCTTAGAAAACACTTTTTTAATTTGTTTCCAAACAAACGTAACATGTTTGAAAATACTTTAAATATATAGTTACCAAACAGTAAATAACTTCTTAATAGTATAACTTATTACTTTAGTTATAAGTTATAAGGTATAAGTCCTAAAGCTATAAATTATATTTCACACCGCAATCTCAAACATGCACTTAGAATATTTCAGTATATCTGTGAGTTAATAGTAGTGAAATAGTTCGAATTAAAATATTTTATTAGATTTTGGAACATAAAAAAGAAAAAGTTGAATAAAAATATAAAGTTAAAAGAATTGTTTGAATATAATTTTTTAATATTATTCTTAATTTGAAATTTAAAAAAATTACGTTGTTTTTTATATTTTATTTGAAAGTTTGAGAGAGTTGTAATAATTATATGAAAAATTTTAAAAAATTGAAATTAAAAAGAACACCAAACATTCTCAAAATTTCTCATAACTTCATTCTTATATATCACTTAAACGTAAAATATATATTTATTTTAAAATTTTCATCTAATTATTATCTAATTATTTTTTAAACTTGCAAATCGATAAAACTTTTATAAATTTCAATACAATTTTAATAGTCTTTGAAACAAAAATTATATTCAAATAACTTTTGAACTTTATATATTCATTTTCACAAACTTTAATATAATATTTATATTAAAAATTATATTTATTCAATTTTTACTCTCTCATTTATCAAGTCTACTCAAATTATTTTATTATTATTTACAAAATTTTAAGATATTAATCCAAACATCCCGTTAAATCTACCATTAAAATGAAAGTATTCTGATTGGGAGCAAACTATCCATAGTGGATGTCCAACCAAATTCCATATTTTTCGCTCTTTTTTATTACCAATAATAGCTTTCAATGATGAAAAAGAAAGACGGGAAAAAAATCTCATTGACTCTATCTCCTTACTTCCTATAGACTCTTCTTGAATGGACATTACTCCTTTGTCTCTCTTGGAGGACGGGGAACAGAGCCTTCCTATTGCCTATTGGGTGATTGGGCTATTTTATTTCTTCTTTATTTTGGGGGAGATAAGGCAACTCTAACTACTTTTCATAGAGTCCAATTGTGTGAGTGCAGAGTGTATTGTCGTACCTGGCCATTTCTTTAGTAATTGTAATTTGTACGAATTAAAAATTAGAGAAACACTGTTACGTCGTCTCATTCTTACTGTTCCATTTGATTGTTTGATAAATTTGTTTTTTTACTTAATAATTAAAGAAATAATTTTAAATATATTGACGTATTTTTTATTTTTTTAAAAATATTTAAATGTATTAAAAAAATATAAAAAAAATGTTAAATGATACGCACAACAGTAAGAATGGGACGGTATAGTAGCCTCACTCTAAAAATTAATGTTGCACCAATAATTTTTTATATAATTATATTTTAAAATAATGATATTTATGTAATGTAATATTAATTTTATAAATTTTTTTGTAAAAATATTTTTCATTTAAAATATAATTATATAAAATATTATAAAAGCAATTATGTATTTATCATTTTCCTTAAAATAACTACTGGTATTTTTTTATCAAAAAATAACTGTTGGTATGATCCAGTACTTTGTTGCTTTCCAACTTTGTCATAGGGGTATTTAAAGAGATCCACCATCAATTAATATATAGGCAAATCCAAATGAAGCATTCATTAATAAACATATCTAAAGGAGTTATAACAACAAGAAAAACCGTTAATACTTCATATCCCAAGAATATATGTTAAATATGTGAACATAGACAATTAGAACTACAAGAATGTGCCTGTTATATGTCAAATTATATTTATAAAGAATCTGCGCAAAACTGTCTTTTTGTAACTTATACTTAATATTTACTCTGATAGATATGCTAAGTTTTACTAGGCTCAAAAAATTAAGCCCCAATGTTATGAACAAAATACAGTAGCCAACATAAAACAATTGATTAAACTAGGGGAAAGTCGTCTTGTTTACCATCATTGCCAAGGGCAAAGAATTGCTATAATTAAGTTATAAACCACTTAAAAAAAAAAAAAACCAAATGTGTGCAACAGTGGTTACCAACTACATTAGGCCTTGTTTGGATTGATAGAGTTTCTCAACTCATCTTATTTCATATCATCTAATCATTACATTTTTTTTAATTTACACACAAAATATAATAAACAATTCAATTTTTTTTAAATTTTAAAATAAAAATAATATTTTATTCGACTTTTATATCATCATATTCATTTTCATTGCACCCCACTTCAACTCACTGTCCAAATCATTCCAAAAAGTCCTTAACAATGATGAATTAAGCTAAAACCTATGGAGTCCAAGCAGTTTGGCTTTTCATTAGCAACCATCACAGGTACTCCAGTACGTCAATGACCATAAAGGCAACCCTCACCCACTTGGAATGAACTGACGCTTCTGGTAAAGTGGTACACAAACAGCAATGCTTATAGTTCATATTTTGTTGGAGAAATTTTCTGGATCAGGGATTCAAGATGGGCTCTAGAGGATCAGGCTCTGCTGCAATTGCCCCCTAAGTCCCCAATGTGCTTTTCGGTGAATCCCCAAAAATAGAAAAGAAAAGTTACTGGAGAAGATAGTCCAGACTCCATAAAGTTCGACTAACATTTTAACCCGAGATCCATGAACTAGGAAAAGAAATTCAACAACCAAAAAGAATATCTGTATCTTTTTTTTTTTTTTTTTTTTTTTTTTTGAAATAAGGACTGCTTTCATTCATAACTCAATTAGAGAAGGTGGTGAATTCGAGGATAGTCCTCTACAAGAAGGTTCTCCTCAGAGAGACTCAAGGCCTTCTTTGCTAAGCAGTGTGCCACTACATTGATATTCCTTGGGATATGACATACAGACCAGCTTTGAAGACAGGCTAAAATTTTCTTAATATCTCTAACTAGCAGACCCACCGAACTCCAGTTGCCCTCCACTCCTTAGATGGCCTGGACCACACTCAGAGAGTCACCTTCTAGCACGATGTTGGGGAGCTTCAATTCAGTGCATAGGATTACAGCTTTCAAAGCTGCGAAGGCTTCACCTAGGAGGGGATCAGGAAACAGATCACGGGAAGATATCAAGGTAGCAGCTACTTTGCCATTCCAGTCTTTGATTACCACGCCAATGCCCACTTTACACCTGACGTTGTTAATGGCAGCATCCTAGTTGACCTTGTAGTAATTAGGAGGGGGCACACACCACTGCACTGAAGCCGGCATAGGGGGGCTTTTTGTTTTTGCTTACCACAGCACATGTCGATATCAAAGAGACTCATAGAGACTAGGATATTCACTTGCTGGGGAGGGGTGAATTTGGATTCGAAAACCCAAGTGTTCCTTTGATGCCAGATGTGTTTTGCTGTCATGGCAATCTCAGAGAGTTCCTCTTCAGACAGGAAGGAGAAGAGGTGGTCTAAAATTTCCTTAAAAGGGGCATCAATAATGCTGCACTTCTGAATTCTCCTCGAGCTTAGGCTCCACACAGCTTGGGCAGACTTGCACCACCACAGGGCATGAGCAACAGTTTCAGGGTGGCATAAGCAGATAGGACATATGGGAGATTTCACCACTTTCCTCTTTTGGAGATTGAGTTTTGTGGGAAGAATTTCCTTGGCTGCTCTCCAAAAGAATATCTATATCTACACCTAGAGTTTTTAGTTTTGCTCTCATGAAATCACATCATCAACTATCTATTATATTCTTAAATAACATTTAGTGTCAGAAAATATATATCCAATCAAACAAAAATAAAAAATAAAAATGATATATCCAATCAAATTACTAATTTTATTTTAAGTCATGTACGGTATAATTTTTAAAATGTGAAGTCCTGTGTTTGGCTGTTGAGACCGTCTCAAACTACTTCATTATTATTCACAAATAGTTCACTACTATTTGGAAACTATTTATTATTATTCATAAACTATTTCAATACTATTTACAGATGATTAGAGATATTCTTAACATCCAAACGTATTTAGAACGCCTCATCTCAACTATCATCTACCAATCACTAAGTTAGATTTATAAATTAAAAATATTACGTCTTATTATGTTCCTAATCTTATTTAACAATAAAATTACTAAATGAAAATGTAGTATTTTAATTACGTTACTAAAATTCATTTAAAATCAGCAATGTTTTAGTTCTTTTAATGCTTGTTTTTTTGTTTTCTCAACTTATGTCCTCTTAATTTGACATATAATTTGACATATTATATGAATAACTTATGATCCTTCTATTCACTCCATTAAAGTTCGTGAAGAATGAAGATTAAGGCCGTGTTTGGAAGCTTAGACCATTTTTTACTATTTTACTACTATTTACTATTTTTTTTATAGGTAAACTTTTATATTATATTAATATGAATAGGGAAAGTCTGAGTATACAAGTAGTATACAAGAGATTACACCTAGATAGGGAGAATAAATAGAAATAAGAAAAACATGAAAATCGAGACCATTGAAATCTACAGCTTTGGCCCAAAGAAAGAGAGTTCTAATAAATAGTAATCTAATCTCCTCCAAAGAGCGCTCCTTGTCTTTGAACGTCCGGTCGTTATGTTCCTGCTAAATACACCATAAAATACAAATATGGATCATCTTTCACACAACTGCAATTTGTGGAATACCATTGAGGTTCGTCCAACAAGCCAGAAGTTCGACTACTGTAGCCGGCATAACCCAGTCTATCTCTACCCGTTGGAATACATTGGCCCATAATGCTCTAGTGATCTCACAGTGTAGTAGAAGATGGTTCACAGTCTCACCACTTGGCTTACACATACAACACCATCCGACCACTATCATCTCGCGCTTTTGTAAGTTATTCATCATTCAAATCTTTTCCAGAAATGTTGTCCATGCAAAAAATGCCGCCCTAGGAGGTGCTTTATTTATCCAAATTCTTCTCCATGGAAAAGATTGCTATGTGATTGTGTGATGGCCTTATAGAAAGAGCGAATTGAAAAAATACCTTTTCTATTAGATAACCACCACAAATTATCAACTCCTTGATTGCTTGGTCTTATAGAGTATAAGAGTTTGAAGAATTATACAAAATTGTTGACTTTCCAATCTTATGCCGCCCTAGTAAAGCTCACATTCCACTATAGTAAATCCTCTCCATCTCTATAAGGTCCACCACTAAAACTTCTTTCCCATGTGCAAGTATGACTACTGTGGGGAATGAGTCCCTAAGAGCTCAATCTCCACACCATATATCGTGCTAGAATTTAATTCTTTAGCCTTCTCCCATCACAATTATAGTATGCCAGACAAAAGCTCCCATTCCTCGTCTAATGTGCTTCCATAGACCCACGCCATAAGCCCTGCTTACTTCCTTAGCACCCCCCCCCCCAAACAAAGATCCATACTTGTAATCAATCACCAACTTCCATAAAGCTTCATGTTTCATATTATAATGCCAAAGCCATTTTCCAAGTAAAGCCTAGTTGAACACCCTCAAGTTTCTGATTCAAAAACCACCAGAAGAGATTGGGGAGCATATCTTGTCCCACTTGACCAGATAGAATTTAAATTCATACCCAAGTCCGCTCCAAAGAAAATCACGATGCAATTTCTCAATACCTGTTTCCACACTCGTAGGGATTGGGAACAAGGATAAAAAAAATAGGTAGGTAGGTTGGAAGAGTGTTTTTTATTAGTATAATCTTACCACCTTTCGACAAATATAACCACTTCCAACCTATCAATTTTTGTTCAATTTTCTCAATTACTGTATCCCAAATAGTTTGAGCCCTGGAGGCGTCCCCCAGAGGAAGGCCAAGATAATTCATAGGAAAAAAGAGACCTCACAACCAAGAGTGTTAGCCAACATCCGAATGTTACGAACATTACAACTGGAACCAACTCCGACTTGGATAAATTTACTTTTAACACGGAGACAACCTTAAAGCAAGGTAGAAATGCCCTTAAAGCCTAAATCTAGCTTAATTCGGCCTCACAAAAGATAAAGGTATCGTCTGCAAACAACAAATTGGAAATGTGAATAGTGCTTCAATGTATATCCCCAATCGAGAAACCCATTACAAACCCATTATCAACCATCGCTAATATCATTCTGCTACATGCCTCCATGACTATGATAAAGAAAAATGGGGATAGAAGATCCCCATGCCTCAGGCCTCGAGGGCTGTTAAAAAAACCCACTGGGCAACTGATGGAGTGAAAATAATGTATTAAATAAGCATAAAGTTGAGGAATTTTAGATTAAAAATATATGCTACAAGCTTATTTATACCTTAAAAGAAAAGTGAGAATAGTTGATGCATGACTAAAAGGAAAACAATGCTTTTATTCAATTATTCACACTTACTTAAAGGGACACTGCCACACATCTCACAAAACTATTCTAAGTATTTCGACTAACCCTCTTCTCTCTCGTTTTCTGTTTTTCCTTCTTCATCCCTCATAGCCCTAGCCTCCAGTGATGCACCGCATGGAACAGAAAAGGATAACCAACCTACACATGGACTATTTGAGAGAGGGAGTAGAGGAGAGGCACGGTGGTGAGGATAAGAAGGGGGAGCAAGAGGATTCGAAAAGCTAGAAAAATCAAAGAAAGGGTTTTTGGAACAGAGTGGATTTTAGAGATTCTATTCTGTTTATTTCACTTTTTCAATCCAAGTTTGTTATATTTTGAATTTTGCTTTATCGATTTTAAAAATACTATGTGTGAGTAATTTCCTAAATCTAGGATCGAGAATCTTTTGAATGAGTTATGTTTCCTAGGGTTTGTGATTTCCATCGCGTTTAGTAAGTTGTATCTAGAGAATTTCTACCATCTATTACATGATGTTGTTTTTAGGGTTTACTTACCAACCCTTGGCTCATCGTCGACTGAAGGGCACAGTGGATTCTTGGGTTGTGTAAGGTCCTGGTCTTTGTTAGCACAGTTAACGTCAGTTTGGTATTAATTTGATGGAGGATATTTGATGACTTGCATAATTTAGTATATTTTATCACTTCTTATCTTTAAACTTTAGTATAATCTTATTTATTTTTGTCATTTTTGGGCTTCATTATTGTCATTAAATTTTATTTCAGATTTGAAGAAAATGAAGATCCAAATTTTAGAAGCCTATCGTCTAGGAACTCTCTCATTTAAATGAAGATGTTATTTGAATATAGGAGTTGCTGAATAGACTTGGCATGCAATAGGGTGAAGGAAGCAGGCTTTTTGGCTTGGACGCCAGAAGGATCATATATGTAGAAATGGGTAGAAGTTTTAGCTTTAGCTGGACCCTTGGACGTGGACATAAGCTATAGTTGACTAGGACACATGGTCTCGGTTGGAATGAAAATACGGGCCCCTATTTTCATTTGGAATGAAAACATCGATGCGAGCATGCATGGGATTTTTGGGCTCTTGGATATACACAAACAAGTGGTTTGACTTGGCTTTAGATGCGGCATGCGTGGGATACGAGCCTTCTTTTGGACGAACAGCTAGGCATGAAATGGATTGAACAGGACAGCTAATTTTGGATTTTTTTTCTTTCCGGTTTTGGCACGCAAACGCAAGGGGGATCATACACGCACAAACCAAAAGGGGGCAATTTTCAGTCTTTCGTTTTTGCTTTTGCACGCACAAACGGAAAGGGATTTTCTTTTTCGTCTATGACGCTGCGACTGAGATACTACGGACTGCAAGGAGCATTTTTGCAGTGTTCATTTCCTTCCATTCTTCTTAGAAAAATTATGATGAATTAATTTATGTTAAATTTAATTTTTAGCATGAACTAAATTTTCTTTATTCTAGGAAAACGATGTAATATAGTTCCGAACTATGCTTGCTTTTCTATGCTAATTTGAAGTAATTATCTTCTATTTTGTCTGATTTATTCTGAGTTTATTGCTTCTAATTGACTGGCCATTAATTGGATGATTTTGATTTTGTGATTTGCTATCGAAAGAGGGAATTATAGGATAGATCTTGGATATTTCAGTATTGGTAAATATAGAGATCGAAAGACTTGTATGAACCTATGTAGTATTAAAATCGTTGGTCTTAATGCTTTCTTATTTTATTAATTTGCATACTTTTTGTGTAAAATGATGAACAAGAATATTTCCAATTGACTATCGAAAGAGGTTTTTGGATGAATTGGATATTTGCTAACAAACAGAGAGAATTAAATTCAATTAGTTAGATGAGTGAAGCATAGTGAGGGATTATGTGAAATTGATTTCCTAGAAGTTTTCTTTCCCATTAATTTAATCTTCGAACAACATCTTTTTTTTCCTTTGAGTATTTCCTTTGAATTGATTTTATTTTAAATTGCAATTACAAAAATCTTAGTGACTTTTTTAAATAAAGTTGAGATTAGTATAATTTTAATATTTGTCAAAAGTAAGTTACCAATCTCTGAGGATGATATGCTTATCATCACTTTACTATAAAACTACGATATTGTGCACTTGCAGTTTTGCACCTATCAAGTTTTTGGCACCGTTGCTGGGAATTGATTTCTTCTTATTTTTGCCAATATTGATACAAAGTAATTTTGGTTTTAGTTTAAAATTTTATTTTATTTTATTTTATTTTCTCTCCAGGTGTGTTTTTGACATTAGATGCGCCGTACTAGAACTCGTGACATTACTCCTTTTGATCCAGAGATTGAAAGAACTCTTAGATCACAAAGAAAGAAGAAAGTACTAGTCATGGCTGACAGACAACATGATGTATAGCCACGCACCTTGAAGGATTATGTACGGCTAGTTATGAATGACAACTACTCGAGTATAAGATGCCAGACCATTAATGCCAACAACTTTGAGCTCAAACCAGCTTTGATCAGCATGGTGCAACAAGCCCACTATAGCAGATCGCCACTTGATGATCCCAATATTCATTTGACGATGTTCTTGGAGATTTGTGACACTGTAAAGATCAATGGTGTTACTGAAGACACCATTAGACTGAG